>NC_040036.1:64202950-64234156 GCF_003713205.1 Coffea eugenioides
ATTTAAGCTTATATAAGTGGTTGTGGTGATGATTGGAGCAAGAAATCAAGAAAGGTTGCATTGAATCCCAAAATTCCCAGATTTCTGGAAAATTTCAGCCTTGTTCTGTCCGGTTTTATTGCACCATGTTAGAGGTTGAATTAGGCTTGGCATAAAACATGAAAGTTGTATAGAATGATTTTTTATAGTTTCCTACAAAATTTCACCTTAATCGGAGCCATGTAGCCTGTGAAAAGACCGAAATACCCCTGCTGCCCTGTTTATGTCCGAACCTGCTAATCCGCTTCTGTAATTGGTTAGTTTGACCAGGAATACTACTGATTTGGTTAATGATGTCTTCTTAATACTTATAGCCTTGTATCTTAGCTTTCAAATGGCTTTGGAATTTCCGGAATTGGAGTTGTGTGTGCTGAGATATGAGTGAATGAATCAGGACTGCTAGTTGAATTTCACAGTGAGTTTTGAACTGGAAAATCTGGAGTTGTTTTGGTAAATTTTACCTATTTAGGGTGCGAAATGGACTGTGTGCTCTTCATGAAAGTTGTAGGTCCTTGTCTTTGCTTCGAAATTGTATAAAGTACATCCAAATCCGAGTTCCGTATCTTCAATTATGACCAAAACAAGATCAATTGTCAGAACTGCCTGCGCATTGGACAGTTCTGACAAGAATGTTTGGACGCGTTTTCCTCCATGCTCTGTATTGATTCAGCTTTTGGTCCAAACATGAAAGTTATAGCCTTATGTCTTAGCTTTTTAACGCCTCTATAATTTCTTGATTTCGATTTCTGAACCGTGTGTTACGGTTTTTCAAACAGGGCCTGTTTGGTAACCCGAAATGAAATAGCTGGAACTATTTTGTGCATTTTTGATCAATACCTATTGAGATCTGGGTTGAGATGTCTAAATAAAAGTTGTATCCCTTCCTCATAGCTTCGAAACGGTATCTCACCCACCTTGATCCGATATTCCTAGCCTAACTTTTGATCAAAACGGTTTGGGATGGCAAATCTGGCCGTTTCAGTTTCCGTTTCCGTGTCCGTCTCCATTTCCGTGTGCCGTTTCCGCACTTGCATGTGCCAATTTTGCTGTTTTACTTGATTTATGCATGTTAGTGGCCGTTTGTGATATATTGTGATGCAATCTTCTATTTCAGACGGTGACGGGTTAGACGGTACCGGTGGGGCCTACTAGCTGTATACGTGACGTGATCCTTGCATTTTTGCTATACGTACTTTTGGAGTAAGTATTCAGGCCATTTATGTGTATAAACTGCTTATGTGTTTTGATGTGAATAAAAGGGGGACTTAGGCGAGGGTGTACTTTATCACACTCGACCTAAACCCTAGTTTGTACCTATGTTTTTTATGAGATGTGTATACATGAATTATTTTGGGTTTGAACCCCTTGAGCTTGTAGCTCGGGGTGACGTTTGTAAGTTGGGGTTGATCTTCCGACCTAGATGGACTATTCGAGCAGGTCAGGGACTATTCGAGCCGGTCAGGGCTTGGTCGAAGCCAGTCCAACTTAGTCTGAGGTCACCAAGTTTGTGAATCCGGTTCACCGAGAATGTGAACCAAGTTTGTGACCCGAGCTTGTGACTCAAGCTCAAGTTTGTGATTTCGTTCGCTCGAGCAAGTTTGTGAGGTGACTGGCCAGTGAGGGTGATAAGGTGTACGGTGGGAGTACAAGTGGAGTTCTACGGACCATTATTTGTGGTCGACGGAGTGTCGACAGGAGATCACACGTGGCATACGATTTGGTTTTGGAGCCAACCTGTATCCTTCATTTGTATTGTTACTTTTGCACTTGACTTGACATTTTGTGAAATAGTTGTTTATTTTAATATGAAATTTACGTGTTTACCCCCGTGTACTTACTAAGCATATAGCTTACCCCGTTTCCTTTGTTTTCCTTAGCAGGGGCGAAGCGGGGAAACTTTTGGACACTGCCACTAGTATAGTTAGGGTTAGTTGTAATAGTTGGTCGGTTAAGATGTTCCTTTTGTTTTGGTGGTTTGTATAAGGACCCACCTTAAGGTCCACCTTCTGCTGATTGTTATTATAATGTAATATGGTGGTCTGAATAGATACTTTTGAAGATGTAAATAGTACTCTTTTGGTTTAATATAGTTTTATTAGTTTTGTGTTTCGAGTCCTGGCGCGAGCTAGGCAGGCATCCTGCCGATACCCTAGGGTTCGCCCTTGGGAGAAGCGGGGGCGTCACATTTAACATGAGGTCTTAGTTGGACATTACTTTTATGGACTTGAAATGATTCTAATATTTTTAATCTTATCCTCCCAATAGAGGGAGGACACTTGAATAAGGACATGAAATACTTGGTATTATAAACAAAACATGTCATGAAATATTTGTCTCATCGACAATGCAAGAAAGAACACCATT
Source organism: Coffea eugenioides (assembly GCF_003713205.1). Taxonomy (NCBI): domain Eukaryota; kingdom Viridiplantae; phylum Streptophyta; class Magnoliopsida; order Gentianales; family Rubiaceae; genus Coffea; species Coffea eugenioides. The sequence goes on from NC_040036.1 coordinate 64,205,354, forward strand.
GTGAAAATTTAAGTAGAGAATTCAAAACTGTGACTCAAAAGAAATAAGCTTGATCTGCTTCATTGTAAGCCCTTGACGTGAATCCACGAACCACAGCCGGATTAAATTTTTTCATCTCAAATAAATCGGCAGTTCTACATGGGAATTATATCAAAATTTACTGTTATATAAACAACCGAGTATTTGTCTTCACAATAAACTAAACATGTCATGAAATTCTTATCGTAACTGAGAAATAAATATTACTGCATTCATAGAGTGTAATATTTTATGTGATTTTAAAAATTTAGATTACAAGAGTAGCAGAAGCTTTTATGTGATTAAAAGCCACATTTTCAAGTTTTATGATTATATTTAAAAGTAATGTAGTATCATTTTTAAATTAAGTTCTGTTTAATTGATATTGATAGCTTATTTCAAGTCCTTTTCCTCCCAATAGATATACTTACTAAAAATTATATGAACTCTGGCATTATTTTTAAATAAGTCTTAGTTAGACTTGTATGAAACAAATATTAGATATTGGACTTGAATTTCACCTAAATCAAAGTACAGCCGTATGTTGTTCTAAGGACTAGACTTCAGGCTGTGCATTAGCTTTAAAATAGAATTGTATGGGATCATAAACATCCACATAGTCAACATTTAAGGAATAACTATAACCTAATCAATCTAGGTGAAATATTAACTACAACATAAAATAATGCTTGGATGATGATTTAGCTAGTTGAGACGAGGTTAATCAGCAATCAATGGATCTCGACACTTCATTTTAGTCTTGGAAGCTCCCACTAGAGCTCAAAATGCCCCTTTAAACTTCATAGCTCTTGCTCTAGTAACCTAATCTGCAAGAATCGATATTGGATCACCTTGGATAGCTCGTGTACTCACATCAGTGGGCTTGTTTCTTGAAATTACTGAGGAAGGACTTGAGTTAAGATAATGATTGCTTGTACGATAATTATGTTGCACAATTCTTTCATTGCTAAAAAGTTTTTTTTCCAACTAGGATTTGTTTTAGGAAACCAAATCCAGCTTTGTTTTTCTTGAAGTTTTTACTGATCAACAAGTTTTCAAAGCTGATCAAGCATATTTCTTGAAGCTTTTCACGGATTAAGTAAGTTTATTTTGCTGGATTTCATTCAAGAAACAAGGGACACGCCACGAATTGTTGGAAACGAAGTAGAGTTTCTCAAAACCTTCAAGATTCAATCTCTTTTTTTTTTCTTCTTCCAAGAATCTTCACGATCTTTAAGATGTGAACCAAATTGTTCAAGAACTTCAAGAATTCCCCACCAACAGCCCGCACAACAAGAATCAGCAAAATTCAATGCAAGAAACAAGAGAAACACAACAAGGAAGAAACGAACAATGAGTAAAAATAATGAATTACTATGGACACAAGGTAAGTTACATGATCAGATTTTTTTTTTTTACTCAAACACACAACTATGGAAGATTAAAAACAAGACAACAGATTTAAAACACAAAGAAATGACACAAGAAAGGACAAAACACGGTTGGAACAAATCAAGGAGAAGCATGAAACTAAACCCTAGAAACAAAACCCTAAAACGAATTTGAGAAGAAAAAAATTGACACAAACGAAAGAACGAACAGAAAAATATAATCTGGAATTTTTTCTAATTCGAATGAAAAATAACTTGGGATGAACAGTGTGCTACAGTATGATGAACAGTAATTGCTACAGTAAATGAACAATATCCATTTTTTTTCTTTTTTATTTTTGACGACTCAACATAGAGTTGCGACTTCATTTGGAAGAAATTTAATGGGAGTTGAACACTTGGAAAACATGATTCCAAGAACTTAATCATACCAAGAAATCCCAATCTCGATCAATCAAAGGGATAGGTTAGACTCAAACAATAAAATCAAGAAAACAAGAATCAATTTTTTTTGTTTCTTTTTAAATCAAAAGGCGGCTAGAGTTTTGGTAGAAAAACAAATAGGTAAAACAAGAAAAGGGAAAAAAAAGGATATTAACCTGAATCAAGAGCTGAAATTTTGATACCAACTGATACGAACTACGCCCTATCGTAAATGTAACCCACACATGCCCTATCGCAGATGTAGCCCACACACGATGAGCCACAAGATCTAGAATTGGTGTATCAAAGTTTGATAGCAATGGAAACTCAACTCATACAAGGACCCCCTCTAAGATTTGGTGTGCAAGGACTGCTCGAGTATGAATCGAATTGGTTGAATTACGCCACAATCTAGAACATTTATAGGTTAATAAGTCAATTGAACACTTAGGACCCCTCTAAGATGTTCAAGAAGAGCTCACGAAAAAGCTAAAAGAAAACTCTCAAGAGTTATTTTGTTGGAAATTTTCGGCCCATTTATTCCAAGAAAGAATGGCTATTTATAGCCATGTTTACAACCCTAAAAATGAATCCAATTGGGACTAGAATTACACCACTTATCCTATCCATTGGACCTAACCTAACTAAACTCAAAATACCTAATATTCAGCCCAAACATATTCCAAAGCTGGCCAAATTTATTCCAAACCAAATGATTAAACAACTTAAAGAAACGACTCATAAAAAAATCCATACTAACGAAGTGGATCAAACAACCTTAATCAGATGGCTTTATTTCAACTACTAATGACTCAAAAGAACTTAACTAACAAACTGACTTAATCAACATAACCAACATTGTGACGGCCCCACCTCCCCCTAGGGCGTACCCCAAGGTTCGGCGGGTCGCCTGCCCAGCTCTCGCCAGGACTCAGTCGATCACTTCAGTTCTCAATTAAAATCGGAATAAAACCACAAGAATAAATAGGCAACTATCCAAAACTTAAAGTGGAACTTATATACATTGCCATCCCAAAAGAGAGTATAACATCGAATATACAAAGGTTCTCAATCCTTCATACGTCCAGTCCGTGCCAAGCACTAGGGCGAGAACCATTACAATAGAACTAAACTGGCTAGACTATGCTCTCATCCTGCTCGCCATCCCCTGTTAAGGAAAACAAAACTAAAGGGATGAGCTTGAAAGCTCAGTGAGGTTTCGAACATAGAATCAAGTAATAAACCCAATACATTAACCCATAATTCAAGAAAACATTTACAATACAAAGCGATAAACACATTCATTAAAAGGATACGTTCATTCGTTCATTCGTTCGTTCTCCTGTCATTCCCCTTTCCTTCATTCATTTGAAAATGCATTTTTCGTTTATACATAAAACCCTCGTTCGTTCGTTCATTCGTTCATTTCATTCACCCTTTCCTGGACATTGGCCAGGCTCCACCAACCTCCACCAACCTACAAGGTAATACTCGAGTATACCAAACATTCACCCAGGTCACCATATCGACCGATCGAGTCCGCTTCTGGCTCGAGTCGATCGGTAACAAGGGGCAGTGGCCAGTTCAGCCAAAAGGCTTACATTCATGCACAAGTAGCATTTCAATCGTTCAATCATTGAAAAGTTCACAATCATTTAGGCTGAGTGTGATAAAGTACACACTCGCCTAGAAAACTCATTTTGGCTAATCATTGAAAGCGTTTAACATGTTATCAGTCATATATACAAGCCATATAATCAAGAAACATAACAAACAAGGAACACTCACCTATACAAGCAAAATAACGTCCAATTCCTCAATCACCAATGAAACCTAAAATTAAGCAAGAGAACATATTACAAGTTATCTAGTAAATCAACTAGGTAAAATTAAAGGAAGTCCGACTAATTACTAGTAGGACGTATAAAGATGATTCTTAAGTGAAAAGAGGGTATTTGAATCTGTGGTCGGAAATAATTAGGGTTTCGTAATCCAAGCGTGAAACCAAATTCAAAAGGGTCATAAAATTTTCCAATGGAAATCCTTGAACTAACGACAAGTCGGAATCCAACTAGATAGGCTAAGAAATACTGTTTTCGGAATCGTTTATATGGTTCAAAATCATCTCATATTCAAGTAGATATTATAGACTAAATGCCTTAATGAAATTCATGTAAAAGGGAGAACAAAATACCCAAGAAAAACCCTAAACCACTCCTCTCTATTTGGGTAAGAGTAAGTAAATATTTGGAGTTTCCAATTGAAGAAGGATCATGTTTTAAGATGGAAAAACAGTCATAGGATTTGCCAATCGAAAATATATAAGTTCAAATAGAAACTTAGCTCTTAAGCGAAAATTTGGGCAGCACGCCCTTTGTGTTTACCTATTTTCCAGCCATTTATGGCTTCATTATTTTTCCTCAACCAATCCCAAAGTCATACATATCAATGATTCAAGTCAATAGCCATTCCATAGGCTCAAAACAATATAAGAACAAGAATTAAACTAATAACAAGTGCGGAAATGCAATCTAGCAAAAGACAGATTTGACGTGTGGTTGCGGAAAGAACACATCCGAGGCTACGCTTATCGGATTGGGAATGAATCTTATTCCGTTTCGAAGCTAAGACACAGGGTTACAATTTTCATGAAGATCACTTAGTCCAGTTTCCAATGCAACCTAGTCAAATTCCCAATTTACAGAACCAAAATCCAACTAGTCGGCTAATTAACCGCACTGCACTGGAATGGTCATATCTCAGGTTACCAAGGTCCGATTAAGGTGTTCTTGGAGGCGTTTAAAAGCTAAGACAGAAATACTAAAACTTTCATGTTTTGGAAAATTGGCTAAATCAGCACGGATCCTAGTGAATAAACATGATAAACTGGATGAACTGACTAAAACGGAACACTGGAAACATCCTAAAACAGTGAGGGTATTTTGGTCTTTTCACAGGCTACATTGCTCCGATTGAGCTGAAATTTTGTAGGCACCTATAAAATACCATTATATACAACTTTCATGTTTTATTCCAAGCCAATTCGGCCTCTAACATGGTGCAACAAAAACGGGCAGAATAGGGTGAAAATTTCCAGAAATCTGGAATTTGTTGATTTCAATGCAACCTTTCTTGATTTCTTACTTCACTTACTACCAAAACCCCTTATATAACCTTATATACAACATATACTAACTATACAACAAGTTTAGGCAGAAATTTATTAAACCCTAACTTGCATATATCATCCAAAAATCATCACATCCACTTGCATATCTTGTAATCAAGCCAAAACATGAACTAGATGACATCTTAAACCAAAATTTAAAAGACCAAAAACCATAATCAGATCTTATACCTCAAAGAAAAGCTTGGAAGAGTGATACTCCACTTCCTTTGGAAATTTTTGTTTGCCCTAGCTTCTTAAGCCCACTACTAGCACTTTAATCGGTTTGGAAGTTTGATTTCTCACTTGGATAGCTAAGATCAAGAAGAAGAAAGTTGTTCTTGTTCTCTCTTTTCTCTCTCTCTTTGGTCGGCCAAGCTGCTGAAATAATGAAGAGGAAAGGTGCAAAAATTGGGATAAGAAGGATGGTTACTCTCTTGGTCAAGAAACTCTTAGGTGACGACAAGTGTCGCCACCACCACCTTTCATTTTTCTCTTTCTTTTCCTTGCTATTTTGAGCCCTAAATTTTGGTCAAAATAGCTGGCAAATGAGAAGATATTTTGCTCAAGTATTAATGAGTTTGTATGGTAAGAAAGTGGTGGTCAAGTGGTGCGTTCAAACGGTAGTGCGCAGGACCCGCCGGTTCGCGCTGTTTTTCTTTAAAACACACGTACTAGGGTTTTTACTTCCTATTCACTAACCTTATATCATTGCTTCTAATCGCATATTATTTCTCACTTAAACGTCACTCTTAAGTACCAAATTTGATCCGTACTCTGTACCGGATAATTACACTGCGGATACACGAAAATTCTTATTTCACCTTGAATTGAAAACGAATAGGAAAACCCTAATTTCCTATGACTCTTGGCACTTTTCTAGGGTGATTTAGCCGTAGGATGTTATGAATAATAATTACCAAATAATTTTCAAATAAAAGGGAATTTGAGAAAATATAAGGAATTTTCAAGTCCTCACAAACATGACCAAAAGACTCGCACCCAGTTAGATGCAGGCACGCTTAATGCCAACAATGTCTCAATTTGAATCCATACTTAAAAGACCACGAGCATCAAAACCCTAAGGATCGGAGAGATTGATCCATGCTCGAACCCCAGCATCGTGATCAATTCTTGGACAGCTTTCATGCTCACATCAATTTTATTTGATATTTGATGGAATATACTTTAGTTTAGCTTTGTGCCTTGTGCCTTGGGATTAGCCACAACATACGGTGGTGTTATGTCTTTGTGACAGCCCCACCTCACCCTAAGGCGAACCAAAGGGTTCGGCGGGCCGCCTGCCCAACTCTCGCCGGGACTCAGTTGTTCACTACAGTCCTCAAACAAATACAATGTACATCTCACATATTACATCAAATTCTCCAATAATTACATGTCATAAGCGAAGCGGAAACAATTCCAAATAAGCCATCCAGTCACGTGAATAAGTACTACAAGTCTGTCCTTCGCCTTGAGCCCTGTGGAGGGGAATAAAATATTTTTTGGGTGAGCTAGAAGCTCAGCGAGTAACCAGTAAAATCAGTAATCAAATCGGTTTCACAATAGTTCATTTCAATGATGTCATATATCAAACGATAAGTCAAGAAACAATTACAACATTTGCAAGAAACCATACATGAAAAAGATACGTTCGTTCGTTCATTCGTTCGTTCTCCTGTCATTCCCCTTTCCTTCATTCATTTGAAAATGCATTTTTCATTTATCAATAAAATCCTCGTTCGTTCGTTCGTTCATTCAACCTTTCCTTGACATCGGCCAAGCTCCACCAACCTCCACCAACCTACAAGGTAATACTTGAGTATACCAAACGTTCACCCAAGTCACCATATCGCCCGATCGAGTCCGCTTCTGGCTCGAGTCGATCGGTAACAAGGGGCAGTGGCCAGTTTAGCCAAAAGGCTTACATTCATGCACAAGTAACATTTCAATCGTTCCATCTTTGAAATTTCACATTTATCGAGGTCGAGTGCGATAAAGTACACACTCGCCTAGAAAACTCGTTTTGGAAATCATTGAAAGCACTTAACACGTTATCAAACAATAATACAAGTCATGAAGTCAAGAAAATACAACAAACAAGGAACACCTAATAAAATCAATAATCAAATATATTTCACAATAATGCATTTCGATGATGTCATGATTCCAAGATCAAATGTACGTATTTTTGCTCTCGTGAGCCAGTGAAGTCATTGCACTTAAACACCTAACGCTCAAATAGCTCAGATAACAGATAAACAGGAATGAGGAGCCATCGTGCTCCAAATAACTAGTAAACAGATAGTGGAGACGTTGGTGTTCAGCACAGACTTCCCAAGAACTCAGTTAAGCCAAATCATGTCATGAACTCTGTGAGAACACGTAATTTTTTTTCAGTTTTAGGTTTTATTCGGGTTAATGGCTTGTTTTCTGCATTTTCTTTATTAGGAAAATTTTCTAGATAATTTTTATGAGCAAAATATAGTTTTTAAATCATTTTCTAGTATAAGTTAGTTCATGTGAAATTAAGAGTGTATATCGAACGTGGGACCCACTAGTGCGAAAAATTCGGAAAAATTCGGCCAACTAGGTTAAGTTTTGGATACTGGAATTAATTTACCGGGTGTTAAGAGATAAGTAGAGGATGCTAAGTGGATTGGTATAAGAGAGACAAAAGTTAGGCAAGCAATTAATGATGGTGACAAGTGTCACCATAGGGTTGGTAGAAACTTTTGACTACTATTCCATGTCTTACCAATTGACTAAATAAGCTAAAAATTTACCAAAAATTCCTCCATTTCCAAGCTCTAGTGGCCGGCCCTCTCTCTCAAGAAAGGAAGAAAGAAAGCTCTCCAAGTTTGCTCCAATCTTGCTCCAATCTACCAAATCAACCATTTACTCTTGTTTTTGTTCCATAGAAACCCTTAAGGGAGTGTTTGTGAGTTGTTTTGTGGAGTTATTTGGAAAGCTAAGAGGACTAGTTGCTCTCTTTCTTGTCTTGCTAAGGTAAGTTGAGAAGGACCCCTCTCCTCCCTCTAATGATGTTTAATCCATGATTAGTGGTAGTATAAGATGCAATTTTATGGATTATATCTTGATTTTGGTTGAATTGGTGAAGTTTTGTAATTATTGGGGATTTTTCTGTTTTCATATGAATATGATTATGTGGTCATGTATGATGATTGGAAATGGTATTTAAGGAAGCTAGAAGGTGGAAAAAGTGGTTAATTGCAAGCAATTTCTGTTTTGGAAGAAAATTGAAAAGTTAGGGTTTTGAATGTTCTACATTCTGCCCGGTTTTGTAGCTCATAGTTAGAGGCCGAATTGGCCTTGGGTTAAAACATGAAAGTTGTAGGGAATGATATTTTAGAGATTCCTGCAAAATTTCAGGTCAATCGGAGTAGCGTAGCTTGAGAAAAGATGGAATTACCCTTGCTGCCCTGGTTTTACCCGAATTTGGGAATTGCTTCTGTAATTGGTTATTTTGGTCAGGAATGCTTCCGAATTGGTTGTTGAGGTCTTCTGATGAAATGTATCCCTGTTTCTTAGCTTTCATATGGCTTTGGAATTTCTGGATTTGGACTTAGGTAGGCTGATTTATGATGTTTGCACTAGAATGCGTTCTGTGAATCTGTTTTTGCGGTTCTGGTGTAGTAGATTGCATTTTTGACCTGGTTACACTCGAAACTGGGTTGAGTGACCTTCTGTAATATTGTAGCCCTATCTCTTAGCTTCGAAACGGTGGGTCTTGTACCTTCATCCGATAATCGTAGTGCCATTGGTGCCAATACCGCATAATGACGTCAAAAACTATTTTTTTCCGGGTTAACACTTACTCCATTTCCGGATTTTTCTGGTTTCCTCTATTGCTTGTGTGTGCTTATGGAACCCTATTTTGGGAATATTTGGCATTGGTTTATGACTCGTTATCGAGTCTCATTGTACTTGTTTGCGTGTTTTAGGGCGTGACGGTGGTTCACGACGTTCCTTTGACGGAAGTGCATGAAATATCACTTTCGAGCTTGGTGAGTGTACTACTCACTTGTGTGTTACTACATGGCTTTGATACTTGAACTTGATGAGTTAAATGTTATTGCACTATTGATATTGATTGAAGTGAGGGTGTACTTTATCACTCTCACTTATTTCTCATGTTATTGAAATGTTACATGAAATAAAAGTACATGACTTGGTGTCGTTTGGACGAGTATCCAACGACCATGATTGTTATCATTGAGCTCAACCCCATTGGTAGTTGATTGAATCGAGCCGGCGAGGGCTTGGTCGTGACAATTAATGAGCCTTGGGGAAAGTTATATGGAATCTTGTAGTATGCGAGACTCTCGATTCCGGTATACTCGAGTAATATCACAGTGCAAGTGTTTGGAGTTCGGGCCCGGTAGGGGAATGTCAGGTGGAAGGAATGGAAGTAAAGTGAAGTCTACGGTTGGTTACTTTTAAACATTGACGGAGAGTCAATGAGATCCGATCAAGAATGCAAACGAGGAAAAAGGCTCTTGAGAGCCGCCCGTATCCTTTTATCATCATTATTGATGTGTGTTTTTATTTACTTTTGATGAATTGGACTGAAAAGCTTGATGTATCTATGGACTTGGTTGCTTGAGTAGTATTATCTCACTGGGCAATTAGCTCACCCTATTCCTTTTGTTTTCCTTACAGGAAAATAAATACTTTTGGACTGCAATTGATAATTGGTTGCCGAATTGAGCTAGTTGGACATACCTTTTGTATAGCTCATTTATTGAAACCCTAAATGTACTTTTGGGACCATTTCTCTTTTGATTTGGCAAACCGTATTTGTATCCACTTTTGAATCACTTTGGTATGCCGCTTTGGATTGTATCTGCTAAATTTCAACATGTAAATATTTGCTTGATGTTTGGTTGAGGTTTCGACGGGTCGGTTACTATTCATGGCCGACTCCGATTTTATTTTTTTTTATTTTGACATTTTGACTTGTTTACGCGCGTTTATAAGTTCCGGATCGTATTAGCTCGCTCTATACCGAACCGTTAGTCCTGGCGAGAGCTGGGCAGGCAGTCCGCTAACCCCTTTGGTTCGCCTTAGGGGAAGGTGGGGCTGTCACAAACTCGCATGCAAGCACGCATGATATGCAGTCGAGTAAATAATGCAAGAAACATTTCAAAAGTACTTTGGAAACAGTTTAGGGTCACTCACCTCCATGGCTCAGAAACCATCCATCATATATCATTGCCTTGCTCAAATCCCAGTCTTAGATCACAAACTCAATGCAAACAAGTCCTTTCAAAGTTCGGACAGCACTTCCCCTAAATTTGCTTACTTTTCCAGCCGTCATGGCTTTATTAGTTTCCTCAGCCAGTCCCAAGTCACACACAAAATAAGTTCATTCAATAGCTGTTCAGTAAGCTCCAAGTAGTACAAGTACAATTCAAGCTAGGGAAAAGTCCGGAAATGGAATTAACTCTAACCCAATAAAAAATAGTTTTGACATCATTTTGCGGTTTTGGCACCACCGGCACTACGGTTATCGGATGAAGGTGAAAGATACACCGTTTCGAAGCTAAGAGATAGGGCTACAGTATTTTAGAAGGTCACTCAGCCAAGTTTCAAGTGTAACCAGGCCAAAAATGCAATATACTGCACCAGAACCGCAAAAATAGATTCACAAATCGTATTCTGGTGCAAACATCATAAATCAGGCTACCTAAGTCCAAATTCAGTAATTCCAAAGCCATCCGAAAGCTAAGAAACAGGGATACAATTCATCAGAAGGCCTCAACAAATAATTCCGAAGCATTCCTAACCAAAATAACCCAGTACAGAAGTAATTCTCAAATTCGGGTAGAAACAGGGCAGCAAGGGTAATTCCATCTTTTCACAAGCTACGTTACTCCGATTGACCTGAAATTTTGTAGGTTTCTCTAAAATATCATTCCATACAACTTTCATGTTTTAATCCAAGGCCAATTCGACCTCTAACTATGAGCTACAAAACCGGGCAGAATGTAGGAACATAAACCCTAGTTTTCCAATTTTCCTTCCAAAACAGAAATTTCTTGCAATTAACCACTTTTTCCACCTTCTAACTTCCTTAAATATCATTTCCAATCATCATACATGACCACATAATCATATTCATATGAAAACAGAAAAATCTCCAATAATTATAAAACTTCACCAATTCAACCAAAAATCAAGATATAATCCATAAAATTGCATCTTATACCACCACCAATCATGAATTTAACATCATTAGAGGGAGGAGAGGGGTTCCTTCACAACTCACCTTAGCAACACAAGAGAGAGAGCAACTAGTCACCTTAGCTTTCCAAACAACTTCACCAAACACCTCAATCCTACCTAGCTAGAGGTTTGTATGGAATAATTTCAAGTTTGGATGGTTGGATTGTAAGATTTATGCAAGAAATGGAAGTTGAAGGTTGAAGCTTTCTTTCTTTTCTCTCGCCATGGAATTCGGCCAAGGAGCTTGTGAAGAAGATGAATTTTGGGTCAATTGTTTTGGTGATTTAGTAAAGGTAATAAAATGGTCAAAGTCCAAGAGTGAATTGAATGGTGACACTTGTCACCTTTAGGTTTAAAACTTATTTTTTTGTCTCTCCAATACAAATCTCTTAACACCTTGTAAAATAATATCACTTACTACAAAATTCCAACAAGTTGTCAAAAATATAATGCATTTACCGCACTAGCAGGTCCCACGTCCAAAATACACCTCAAAATTAACGTGGACTAACTTGTATCAAGGAAATGATTTGAAAACTATATTTACTTATAAAAATGTATAGGAAATTAATATATTGAAGAAAGGCACAAAATTATAAACGAGTAAACAAAATAATGTCGCGAAAATATATAAAAATTTGTGAGTTCTCACACTCATTCTTTCGGGGCGTCACAGTCTTGCGTACGGAGTTTGACATGCTTCATTTCAATCTTTTCTTATTCATTTTGGGTCGTTGACACACTAAGCAGTTATCTACTTGGGGTAAGGAGTTGGCTTAATTACACTTATCAAGTATTTTTGAAATGGCAAATAGTGCATGTGCTTTGAGCATTAAATCAGCTAGGTATCACACATTTTTATGCTTAAATTAGGTGTCATACACTCTTGTTCATATACTCTCAACATTGATTTCAAAATTTGGGTAATTCGACATGCATGAGACCTCTATCTTTTTATTCTTTTGGAATAAGCAGCAGGAAGAGGAACGAGCCAAGGAGGATAGTTAGAATCAAACTTCTCATGTATAAGGACTATGCAAGTGCATAAAAGAATTCTTTCTTCTCAGCCATAAAAATTTCTCTGTGGACTTCGAGAATGCTCTGTGCCTTGAATTCCTAAATTGATTAATGCAGCATAATTCGATGAAACTGACCATGAAACCAGGTAGTACACCAGCATAAAACCATGTGAGATCAAGATTACCATCTGCTGGATGATCACTACTTGGGGCATTTCCTTCTGAGGATTCATCAGTGCAGCTATTCAGAAGTGGTTTACCACAAAGCCCAGCATTTAGTTCATAAATGGACGGATCATTCAAGGTTTGGAGTTGATCTCCGGATGGTATTCTCCTTGATAATTTATTAAATAACAGGTTTAGGTAGCTCAGAGAGTATTAGAGCGGGAAAGCTTGGAGGAATTGGACCAGAAAGTTGGTTACTTGCTAAATTGTCTGGAGTTCTTCCACTTAAATAATTAGATAGATTCAAATTGTGCAAGCCTAAAAGATCCATTAACTCATTGGGGTCCTGTGAGAGAAATGGGTGGGCGCCCATGATGGGTTGTCTGACCCAGTTTCTTCTTGAAAGTAAAAACAAAACAAAAAAGAAGGAAAAAGGGAGAATAGGTAAACCTGGTCCACCGCCCCACCGTCCCACTGTTTCAAGAAAGAATAGAGACAGACAAATGTCTCTATAAGAACCGATAGAAGAAGCGAGATGAACAGAGAGCTTTCTAGTCTTTCTTTCAGTTTTCTCCTCCTCTAAAAGATGAACAAATATAGCCTAGAATTTGGGTGGTGGCAAGTGTGTGATTTCCATTATGATTCACACCCGACTAAGAGCATGTGATTCAGCTATAATATTGGCTCAGAAAAATCCGCCGTGACCAAAGCTTCAGAGTGAGGTAACCCAAATTTGCTCGTCTTTGATTTCCGACATTGGTATCAGAGCTTCTAAGGCTGAATTCATGCTCAACCATGCTCTAAGCAGTGTTTTGCGCTGTTTTTTTGGTTAAGCCAAAAGCACTAGACGTTTAAAGCCACCTTATACCAAGAGAAACTCAGAGTGTCGGATAGATGAGGCACAACGGGAGATCTCTAAAATCTAGTTAAGGTTTCTCAAATATTCAATCAAAGTTGTAACACCAACACCAGAGTCCTTAGTTTCCAATCTAGAATAACACCTCAGGATCAGTCAAACTCCCAGTAAAGTTAACTTTACAAGTTTCAGGAAACTGCAATCCGGCCTGATCACAATCCGCTTTAGTAACTTGAGGGCATGACCGTACATCAAGATATTTGAGAGAGTTGCACGACTTCAATAGATTGCCAATCCCTACTACTGTGATCTTTGGATAGTTACTAACCTTCAAAATCTTCAAATGAAGCTCGAAGAGTCCACCTCCAAGTCCCTGAAATGCAGCATCTGTCACCTCTTCACAGCAACCTATATCAAGCACCTCAAGCTGCTTGCAATTTTGAAGTATGCACTCTATTGAAGAATCAGAAATGTTTAAACACCAATCCATCCGAAGATTCTTAAGACTATTGCTACAAGCAACTGCCAATTGCTTGAGGGACTCGTCAGATACGTCGCGGCAACCACCAATTATTAAATTCTGAAGATCTCCACAGAAGTTGGCCACGGATAATATGGATGCATCTCCAACATTATAGCAATCCAACAACTTCAATGTCTTCAAAGAAGAACAAGCTTTAGAAACACTAGTTACCCCTATATCACCAACATTGTTGCATTTGTTTACATCTAAGTTCTTCAGCCTCCAAAAGCCTTGAACAAGAAGCACAAGACCAGAATCGGTTATGCTTGAGCATCCTTGCAAACCCAATTCTTCTAGGTTATTGCAGTTGTCAGAAAGAGTTCTTAACAATGAATCCGTCACAAATCTGCAGCCAACAAGATGTAAGATTCTCAGGTCACGACAGCCCTGAGCCACAGCAGACAACCCCTCATCTCTTAGTTTCCTACAATATGAAACATCTAATGACTGCAGATAAGGGAGATGAGTAGCGATTGCTTTCATACCTATATCTGATATACCTAAAACACAAGAGAATAAGTTAAGCATTACAACAACAATCATATTACTCTTCAATGTTTAACAAAAGTTTGGATGTTTTGATGTTATTAACACCAAAAAGAGGAAGAAGGAAAGGAGCAGGAATGAGACAATGACAAACAGTATTCCCATTTTCCATTTGCACCATAAGGTTCATGATTAAGTAGAAAAAAGGCTTTCGTTCACAACATCATCTCCGATAGCACAAATTGCCTAACTATCAATATTGGACCCAATATAGTATAAAGAATCAAAGTTGCACTAGATCAATTCCAAATCCCTTATTCTCATTGTACAGTTTAACTGGCTAATTCTACTGTTTTAGACTGATTGATAGCCATATCTGCAGAGGCCCCTTCTCGGGCCCAGACACGTGACAGCCCGGGAAGTCCAGAGCTGAGTTTGGACCCCAGGCCCATTGGAACCATCCTGGCGCACACCGCCGCTAGGGCTCCAGAGAACAATCCCGCAGAGGGCGGGGAGAATCCCCCTCAGTGCGGGATTGATACTATTCTGGGCAGATCCCGAAACGTACAGAGGTCGGACTCTCGAGTAGGTATAAATGATAACGCACACCAACTGCATAAGGTACGCTCACTATTGGCAAATTACTCCTGACTGTTTTACCTCCCGTGAATTCTACTCACCGGAAGACTAGCTTGACCGTCGGAGTGCCCCCGGGGACAACCTCGGGGCTCCCCTGTCAGCCATCCTAGAGACCTTTTCTTGTTTGTTTTGCAGGATTTGGACACGCACCTCACATCAGCACGCCGAGCTCAGTAGGTCAGCTCGATCCGGGGAAGCTCAGCGCTTCTTTATTTGGCGCCGTCTGTGGGAAGGAAAGGTAAGTGTAGTTGTGTTGATGGCGAGAACGCGTTCTGTGAGAACCTGTATTTCCCCTAATAATTTTCCTAGGATTTTTCCCCTTTAATTGCATGTTTTCTGCATTTTCTGGCTTAGGAAAATTTTATTGGTGGATTTTATGAGTAATTATAGTTTTTAGATGATTTTTCTAGCATTGGGTAGTTTTTGAAAAATTACGGATATATTATGGACGTGGGCCCCACTAATGCGATAAGTTCGGAAAAATTCGGCCAATAAGGTTAAGTTTCGGATACTGAGTGAAATTTATCGGGTGTTAAGAGATAAGTAGAGGATGTGATGTGATTGATGTGAGAGGAAAAAGAAGGATAGAAATGCATTCAATGGAGTGACAAGTGTCACATTTCCATTGGTTGAAGCCTAAGACAACTATTCACCTTTTTGACATTTCTTACCCTTGGATTAAATATCTCAAAAATTGACTAAAAATTCACTCTTTCTTTCTCCATGTTGGCCGGCCACCTTAAGCTCAAGAAGAAAGAAAACTTCTCCAATTTTAAGCTTCCAACTAGCTCAAATCATCCAAACCAATTGCCTACAATTGTTTCTACTCCATAAAATCCCTCCATTTGGTGCTAGTAAGTGATTTTGTGGAAGTGTTCAAGGAAGCTAAGGTGTTCTACAACTCCTTTTCTCTTGTTTACTAGGTAAGTGGTGATTGAACTTCCCCCTACACCTAATGATGCTTAATTTGTGCTTAATGGAAGCTAAAGTGATGACATTTGTGATTTATTGCTTGGTTTGAGATGAATTGGTTAAGTTTTTATTTTATTGAGGAATTTTCTGGTTTAATGTGATCATGATATTGTGGTTAGTTATGATGGTTGGTAATGAGGGGTAATGACTCTAGTAGGTGTAAATGATTGGTAATTGCAACCAATTTTGGGTTTGGAAGGAATTTGAGAAAGTTAGGGTTTCATAACCCCCTTTTCTGTCCGGTTTTGTATCATATGGTTAGAGGCCGAATTGGCCTTTGCTTAAAACATAAACGTTGTAGGTATTGATGTGTTTGAGGTGCCTGTAACATTTCAGGTCATTTGGAGTGGTGTAGAGTGAGAAATGCCAATTTTACTGTTGCTGTTCTGGGTTGATCAGCATGTGCGAACTGCGTCTGAAATGGGTTGTTTTGGCTGGGATTGTTTTGGATTTTGATGTTGGTGTCTTCTGATGAAATGTAGCTTGATGTCCTAGCTATCATATGCCTTTTGAATTTCTGCATTTGGACCTGTATAGACTGAGTTGTACTGATTACAGCATAGTGTGATTTGTAAACCTGCAATTACGGTTCTGGTTTGGTATTCTGCATATTTGACCTAGTTGTGCTAGGATTTGGACTGAGTGACCTTCTACATTGTTGTTGCCCTGTCTTTTAGGTTCGAGATGGTGGGTCTTACACCCTCATCCGATAAGCGTAGCGCATTTTGTGCCATTACCGCAAAAGGAGGACGAAAACTGTTTTTTTTGTTAAGGTCACGTTAGTGCATTGTTGAAATTTCTGGTTATCTATGCTACTTATTTATGCATATGAAACCCTATTGGGGTCGTGATTGGCTTGGCTTTATGACTCGTTATCGAGTCTCATTGTATTTGTTACGTGTTCTACGGCGTGACGTTAGTGCACGACGTACTTTGGACGACGGTACATGAAACCTCACCTACGTGAGTGGTGAGTATACTACTCACTTGGATGCTTATAATGTGGCTTTGCTATATGTGATTGTGATGCCTGGAAGGCTTGTTTGGCTATTGGAAATGATTAGGGTGAGGGTGTACTTGACCGCCCTCACTCCTTTTATTCCTGTGAATGACTGTTTACCGTTTCACTGTATTACTGTACTTGCTATATGAGTTATTGGATTCCATTTATGGGAAATTCCTTGGGTATCGGTTGGACGAGTATCCAACGGCCCTACTGTACTACTGAGCTCGACCCCGTTGGTAGTCAATTGAATCGAGCCAGCGAGGGCTTGGTCGTGAAAATTGACTAGCCACGGGGACTGAAATGGAATCTTGTGGTAATGAGACCCTTGGTTCCGGTGTACTCGAGTATCACCTAAAGTTACTGCTTGGAGTGCGGGCCCGGTTGGGGTATGTTGGGTGGAAGGAATGGAAGTGAAGTGAGGTCTACGGTTTGGTACTTTTAACATTGACGGAGGGTCAATGAAGTTGGATCAAGAATGTAAGCGTGGAAATGGGCTCTTGAGAGCCGTCCGTATCCTTTTACCGATTTGTTTTGCTTCTTATTTGTATACTTGAAATGAACGGTTATGCTTAAGTGATCTTTGTTGATTATGTGATAGTTGCTCACTGAGCTTTAGCTCACTCCGTTCCATTTGTTTTCCTTACAGGAAAATGATCATTTTTGGAAGATCATACTTGTTGGTTGCCAAATTGAGCCATGTATATGTCTATTTTGAATAGCTCTTTGCATGAAACCCTAATGTGTTTTGGGTTCATCTTTTGATTGGCAAACCGAACATTGTATAACCATAATGACTAGTTTTGGCATGCCAATTTGGTTGTAAATGTTGAATTTCAATGTATTTATGTTTGGTTGATGTTTGGTTGACTTTCGGATTGATTCGGCTTTCAAACGGCAAAAGAAAAATTTTTGACTGAAGGGCACTGGACGGAAATCTGGCCGGATTGTCGGCCGGATTGCTTGGGGAAAATTTTGAATCCGGAAGTTAGCCAATGGGCAGTATCCGGCCAAGAATCCGGCCGCTAATCCGGCCAGATTCCGGCCGGATTCTGCTGTCCCAGGCCACTATTCATCAGTTTCTTTTTTTCAATTTGTTTTATTTTGATACTTGTGGCTTGTCCGATCGCACTTTTACTTTCCCGAAACGTTCTAGATCGCGTGTAACTGCTCGTTAGTCCTGGCGAGAGCTGGGCAGGCAGTCCGCTAACCCCTTTGGTTCGCCTTAGGGGAAGGTGGGGCTGTCACAGTTGGTATCAGAGCCTAGGTTTGAATTAGCCCGGATGTTATAGGAATGCCTGATTTGAGGATTTGTTGTTTATGGCCTTTAAGCTTATATTTATGGTTAATTGCTCTTGTGGTGTAGGATGGCCGGACAGGGTGACTCTAGTGCTAGTCCTTCGGGCGTGAGACCTCGCAGAGCACTCCCAGTGATCCCATATCAGATACGGCCAGGAGGGGCCGTTATTCGTTGGAGCCCGTCTAACCGTCTCCGACGGTGCGCGTGTAAAGAGAAGTATGCCTATCTGAACGCTCTCGTGTTTGCTCTGGACAAGGAGCGTAAGGTGTTGGCTAGAGAGAATGCTCGACTTGAGGTTGAGGCGATCCAGGATAGGGCGACCAACGAGAAGCAAGCTGCACATATTAAAGAGCTAGAATACGACGTGCTTGAGGTCGAGGGTAGAGTTGACGACCTCTGCGCTCAACTGAGGGAGGCTCGAGAGCGCGAGATTAAGCGAGCTCGTAAGGTCCGGGGTCGCGCTGAGTCGATCCTTAGTCTTGATGGCCTTGAGAAGTATAGCGATGAGGCTTCGTGTGCGGGGGCCGAGGCTGGTGAGGAGTCTACCCCGTCGCCTGGGTCCCAGACCCCGGCAACTGACTAGGCCTTGACTTTTAGGCTTCTTTTGGGATAGTTTGGTGGTTTTTGTATGTACATAGGGATAGGAATAGAGCCTTAGCTAATCGTTTTGGTTGTTTGGATTAGCTACGTGTAAATTTCTTTTGATAAGGCCATTCCTCGGAGAATCGTCTATGTTTTTCTGACTTGCCTGTACTTGACTCGACTGATTGTGTATATGTGTGTGGCTTGATCTTGCTTGGCTTGTATATATGTTTGTGACCATGTTTGCAATGTATCAATATGTGTTAATGTGAAAGTTTTGAGTGTTACTTACATGCCTTGTTACTACTTTGGTTTAGTACTCTTGCCTAGACCAAGTAAAACTTATGGAAGGTACTCGGAGTGGTCGGGGACGTGGGCGCGGAACTAGACAACCCACACCGGTTAGGGGTACGGGGGAAACCTCGACTGGACCCGATCCTGAACCCCAAGCCGACCCTAATGTGCAGATAGCTGCTGCTATGCAGCAAATGACAAACCTGCTAGCACAAGTAGTGCAGCAACAAGCCCAGAACCCAAACCCTAACCTTGGAAACCCCGAAAACACTGGCCATCATATCGAGAGCGAAGATAGAGCTCTCGAACGTTTTCAAAAGTTTGCCCCGCCGAAGTTTATTGGGGGACCCGACCCGGACATTGCCGAGAGATGGCTTGAAAAGATGGTTGATATATTCGCAGCCCTACACTACCCTGACGAACGGCAGGTGACTTTTGCCGTGTTCCAGCTTGAGGGGGCGGCACGTTCCTGGTGGAACGTAATCCGACAGAAATGGGAAAGGGAGCAGACGCCCAGGACTTGGGTAAACTTCATTCGAGAGTTTAATGCGAAGTTTTTCCCTCCTCTAGTCCAGGAGAGGAAGGAGGACGAGTTTATTAGGCTCCGCCAAGGGACTCAAACTGTGGCGGAATATGAGAGTCAATTCACCCGCTTGTCCAAGTTTGCGCCTGAGTTAATCATGACTGAACAACGACTGATTCGGCGCTTTATTCAGGGTTTGAATGTTGAGATTCAGAAAGACCTCGCGGTGGCTCAAATCACTGCGTTTAGCGAGGTTGTAGAAAAGGCCCAACGAGTTGAAAGTGCACGGTTGCAGGTCCGGAACTTCCAGGCGAAGAAGCGTGGCTTTCCTGGGAGTAGTTCTGGACAGGGTGAGAAGAGCACTCCCTCTAAATTTGGACGCGGAATGGGAGGTGGTCGACAATCTGGTGCAGGTAGAGGGACTCCATTCAGGGGTGGCCAAGCTGGGCGAGGACCAAGGGGAAATGCTCAGAGTGGCTCGGCTTCAGCACCTCGCGGTCCCTGCGCGCATTGCGGGAAGCCAAACCACACCGAAGATAACTGCTGGAGGAAACAAGGTAAATGTCTGCGATGTGGAAGCGCGGACCACCAATTGGCTACTTGCCCGGTCCTGAAACAAGATGGAAAGGGAAGCCAACCACCGCCGAGGACCAATGCTGGACCAGCAAAGGGAGATGGGTCCAAGCCTAAAGTGCCAGCTAGGGTGTATTCCTTAGAGCCCCATCAGGTCCCAGAGTCTTCAGAGGTCGTAGAAGGTACGATCCCTATTTTCCACCGCTTTGCCAAAGTTTTAATTGATCCTGGTGCCACTCATTCGTTTGTTAACCCTGATTTCATGTGTGGCATCGATATAAAACCTGCTAGTTTACCATATGACCTAGAAGTTAGTACACCCACGGGGAATCAACGTTTGGTGACTAGTATGATTTATAGGGATTGTGATGTATGGGTAGGTGAAAAGAGATTTTTAGGAGACCTGATAAGCTTGTCCATTAAGGGGTATGACGTGATTCTGGGTATGGACTGGCTAGCCAAATATAACGCCCAACTGGATTGTAAAACGAAGGTGGTAGAATTTCGCATTCCTGGCGAGGCAACCTTAAGGTTGGATATAAGGGGTAGGTTAGCCTCATCTGCTTTGATTTCGGGCATTCGAGCTAGGAAACTGATAAGTAGAGGGGCTCAAGGATTTTTGGCCTTTTTGATTAATACCCCTACGGATAAGCTAAAAGTGGAAGACGTGGCCGTAGTGAGGGACTTTCCGGATGTATTTCCTGATGAGTTAGTAGCTTTACCTCCAGAACGGGAGATAGAATTCCAAATAGATCTGTTACCTGGAACCTCACCTATCTCAAAAACCCCTTACCGAATGGCGCCTGCGGAACTTAAGGAGCTTAACTTGCAATTACAAGATCTTTTGGAGCGGGGATTCATTCATGAGAGTGGGTCTCCTTGGGGAGCTCCTGTCCTATTTGTGAAGAAAAAGGACGGAACCTTGAGGATGTGTATTGACTACCGGGGTCTGAACAATGTTACGATCAAGAATAAATATCCACTGCCTCACATCGACGAGTTGTTCGACCAGCTGCAAGGAGCAGTGGTCTTCTCAAAGTTGGACCTCCGAAAAGGATATTACCAGTTGTTGATTAGAAAGGAGGATATACCGAAAACTGCTTTCAACTCGAGATATGGGCATTTCGAGTTCGCCGTTATGCCCTTTGGACTGATCAATGCTCCCGCCGCCTTTATGGACCTAATGCATAGGGTTTTCAAACCCTATCTAGACCGATTTGTCGTTGTGTTCATTGATGACATTTTGGTCTACTCTAAGACACGCGAGGAGCATGAGGAGCATTTGAGAGAGGTGTTGCAGACGTTAAGGGAACATCAGTTGTACGCCAAGTTCAGTAAATGCGAGTTTTGGTTGGAGAAAGTAGCATTCCTAGGGCACGTAATCTCTCACGAAGGTATTTCGGTGGACCCGGCAAAGGTAGAGGCCGTGACAAATTGGAAGAGACCAGAAAATCCCACGGAAATTCGTAGCTTTCTAGGGCTAGCTGTGTACTACCGACGTTTCATTAAAGATTTCTCCAAACTAGCAGGACCTTTAACTGACCTGACGAAGAAGCATGGTCGGTTCGTTTGGAACGCCCGATGCGAAACAAGTTTTCAGGAATTAAAGAGAAGATTGACCACGGCTCCAGTACTGGTCTTGCCAAATGGAGTGGACGGGTTCGCGGTGTATGCAGATGCGTCGCGAGAAGGCCTAGGGTGTGTTTTGATGCAGAACCGTAATGTAATTTCTTTCGCCTCTAGGAAGTTGAAGCTTCACGAGCAGAATTACCCGACCCACGATCTGGAACTAGCCGCGGTTGTGTTTGCTCTGAAAAAGTGGAGGCATTACCTATATGGGGTGACCTTTGAAGTGTACTCGGATCATAAGAGTCTTAGGTACCTTTTCTCCCAGAAGGAACTGAACATGAGGCAACGACGATGGATGGAATTTTTGGAAGATTATGACTGCACAATCAACTACCATCCGGGAAAGGCAAATGTGGTAGCCGATGCCTTGAGTCGTAAGGTGCAAGTAGCAGGGTTGATGATTAAAGAGTGGGATTTATTAGAATCCGTATGTGAGTGGAGACCCTGTCTTGGGAGCCATAAGGTGCTATTTAGCAATGTTAGGGTGACCTCCACTCTACTGGAACGCATTAAAGAGGCACAAAACGAAGATTTGATGGTACGGAAGTGGGGAGAGAAAGTGGAGAAAAGAGAAACAACGGACTTCAATTTGAGTCCTGAGGGCATTTTGAAATATCGAAACCGAATAGTGGTACCGAAGGAGGAGTCGTTAAAAATGAAGATTCTGGAGGAAGCCCATCGGTCCAAGTATACAATCTATCCGGGCAGCAGCAAGATGTATCAGGACCTGAAAGGAACCTATTGGTGGGACAATATGAAGAGGGAAATCGCTCAGTACGTGCAAAAATGTCTCGTTTGCCAACAGGTGAAAGCAGAGCATCAAAAACCATCGGGTCTGTTACAACCCTTGGAGATACCCGAGTGGAAGTGGGAAAATATCACAATGGACTTCGTTTCCGGTTTACCGAGGACGCAAAGAGGACACGATGCCGTTTGGGTGATCGTTGATCGCTTAACCAAGTCGGCCCATTTCTTGCCGGTGAACATGAAGTATTCCATGGACAAGTTGGCCCGACTGTACATGGACGAGATAGTAAGGCTACATGGTGTTCCTGTGAGTATCGTCTCTGATCGGGATCCACGGTTCGTATCTCGGTTTTGGCAGAAGTTTCAAGAAACCCTGGGGACTAAACTCAATTTGAGCACGACCTATCATCCTCAGACGGATGGACAGTCAGAGCGGACAATTCAAACTCTCGAGGACATGCTACGAACTTGCATTCTGGATTTTGGAGGCAACTGGGGTCAACACATGACCTTGGTAGAGTTTGCGTACAACAACAGCTTCCATTCGTCGATTCAGATGGCTCCATACGAAGCTCTCTACGGACGCAAATGCCGCTCGCCGATTTACTGGGACGAAGTTGGCGAAAAGAAAGCACTAGACCCGGCAACTATCCCATGGATGGAAGAGGCTCAAGTGAAGGTCAAGTTGATACGGCAACGACTCCAAACAGCTCAAAGTCGACAAAAGAGCTACGCGGATAACCGAAGAAAAGACTTGGAGTTTGAAGTTGGAGACCACGTGTTTCTCAAGATCACACCCTTACGAAGTATTACAGCGGGCAAAGGAAAGAAGCTTCAACCACGGTACGTCGGCCCCTACAAGATCCTGCAGAGAGTAGGAGCGGTCGCGTATCGATTGGAACTGCCATCCAATCTCTCTCGAATCCACGATGTGTTTCACGTCTCGATGTTAAAGAAGTATCATCCCGACCCATCCCATGTCTTACAACCGGAGGAGATTGAAGTAGATGAATCGCTTGCTTATGAAGAGAAACCTGTCCAAGTGCTTGACCGGAAAGTCAAAGAGCTCAGAACCAAGCAGATTCCGTTAGTAAAAGTGCTATGGAGAAACCATGGAATAGAGGAAGCTACTTGGGAAGTGGAGGAAGAGATACGAAAGAAGTATCCAAACCTTTTTGGGAGTTAAGGTGAGAAATTTCGAGGACGAAATTCTTTTAAGGGGGAGAGAGTGTGAGAACCCGTATTTCCCCTAATAATTTTCCTAGGGTTTTTCCCCTTTAATTGCATGTTTTCTGCATTTTCTGGCTTAGGAAAATTTTATTGGTGGATTTTATGAGTAATTATAGTTTTTAGATGATTTTTCTAGCATTGGGTAGTTTTTGAAAAATTACGGATATATTATGGACGTGGGCCCCACTAGTGCGATAAGTTCGGAAAAATTCGGCCAATAAGGTTAAGTTTCGGATACTGAGTGAAATTTATCGGGTGTTAAGAGATAAGTAGAGGATGTGATGTGATTGATGTGAGAGGAAAAAGAAGGATAGAAATGCATTCAATGGAGTGACAAGTGTCACATTTCCATTGGTTGAAGCCTAAGACAACTATTCACCTTTTTGACATTTCTTACCCTTGGATTAAATATCTCAAAAATTGACTAAAAATTCACTCTTTCTTTCTCCATGTTGGCCGGCCACCTTAAGCTCAAGAAGAAAGAAAACTTCTCCAATTTTAAGCTTCCAACTAGCTCAAATCATCCAAACCAATTGCCTACAATTGTTTCTACTCCATAAAATCCCTCCATTTGGTGCTAGTAAGTGATTTTGTGGAAGTGTTCAAGGAAGCTAAGGTGTTCTACAACTCCTTTTCTCTTGTTTACTAGGTAAGTGGTGATTGAACTTCCCCCTACACCTAATGATGCTTAATTTGTGCTTAGTGGAAGCTAAAGTGATGACATTTGTGATTTATTGCTTGGTTTGAGATGAATTGGTTAAGTTTTTATTTTATTGAGGAATTTTCTGGTTTAATGTGATCATGATGTTGTGGTTAGTTATGATGGTTGGTAATGAGGGGTAATGACTCTAGTACGTGTAAATGATTGGTAATTGCAACCAATTTTGGGTTTGGAAGGAATTTGAGAAAGTTAGGGTTTCATAACCCCCTTTTCTGTCCGGTTTTTTATCATATGGTTAGAGGCCGAATTGGCCTTTGCTTAAAACATGAACATTGTAGGTATTGATGTGGTTGAGGTGCCTGTAAAATTTCAGGTCATTTGGAGTGGTGTAGAGTGAGAAATATCGATTTTACTGTTGCTGTTCTGGGTTGATCAGAATGTGCGAACTGCGTCTGAAATGGGTTGTTTTGGCTGGGATTGTTTTGGATTTTGATGTTGGTGTCTTCTGATGAAATGTAGCTTGATGTCCTAGCTATCATATGCCTTTTGAATTTCTGCATTTGGACCTGTATAGACTGAGTTGTACTGATTACAGCATAGTGTGATTTGTAAACCTGCAATTACGGTTCTGGTTTGGTATTCTGCATATTTGACCTAGTTGTGCTAGGATTTGGACTGAGTGACCTTCTACATTGTTGTTGCCCTGTCTTTTAGGTTCGAGATGGTGGGTCTTACACCCTCATCCGATAAGCGTAGCGCATTTTGTGCCATTACCGCAAAAGGAGGACGAAAACTGTTTTTTTTGTTAAGGTCACGTTAGTGCATTGTTGAAATTTCTGGTTATCTATGCTACTTATTTATGCATATGAAACCCTATTGGGGTCGTGATTGGCTTGGCTTTATGACTCGTTATCGAGTCTCATTGTATTTGTTACGTGTTCTACGGCGTGACGTTAGTGCACGACGTACTTTGGACGACGGTACATGAAACCTCACCTACGTGAGTGGTGAGTATACTACTCACTTGGATGCTTATAATGTGGCTTTGCTATATGTGATTGTGATGCCTGGAAGGCTTGTTTGGCTATTGGAAATGATTAGGGTGAGGGTGTACTTGACCGCCCTCACTCCTTTTATTCCTGTGAATGACTGTTTACCGTTTCACTGTATTACTGTACTTGCTATATGAGTTATTGGATTCCATTTATGGGAAATTCCTTGGGTATCGGTTGGACGAGTATCCAACGGCCCTACTGTACTACTGAGCTCGACCCCGTTGGTAGTCAATTGAATCGAGCCAGCGAGGGCTTGGTCGTGAAAATTGACTAGCCACGGGGACTGAAATGGGAATCTTGTGGTAATGAGACCCTTGGTTCCGGTGTACTCGAGTATCACCTAAAGTTACTGCTTGGAGTGCGGGCCCGGTTGGGGTATGTTGGGTGGAAGGAATGGAAGTGAAGTGAGGTCTACGGTTTGGTACTTTTAACATTGACGGAGGGTCAATGAAGTTGGATAAAGAATGTAAGCGTGGAAATGGGCTCTTGAGAGCCGTCCGTATCCTTTTACCGATTTGTTTTGCTTCTTATTTGTATACTTGAAATGAACGGTTATGCTTAAGTGATCTTTGTTGATTATGTGATAGTTGCTCACTGAGCTTTAGCTCACTCCGTTCCATTTGTTTTCCTTACAGGAAAATGATCATTTTTGGAAGATCATACTTGTTGGTTGCCAAATTGAGCCATGTATATGTCTATTTTGAATAGCTCTTTGCATGAAACCCTAATGTGTTTTGGGTTCATCTTTTGATTGGCAAACCGAACATTGTATAACCATAATGACTAGTTTTGGCATGCCAATTTGGTTGTAAATGTTGAATTTCAATGTATTTATGTTTGGTTGATGTTTGGTTGACTTTCGGATTGATTCGGCTTTCAAACGGCAAAAGAAAAATTTTTGACTGAAGGGCACTGGACTGAATCTGGCCAGGAATCCGGCCAGAAACTGGCCGGATTGTCGGCCGGATTGCTTGGGGAAAATTTTGAATCTGGAAGTTAGCCAATGGACAGTATCCGGCCAAGAATCCGGCCGCTAATCCGGCCAGATTCCGGCCGGATTCTGCTGTCCCAGGCCACTATTCATCAGTTTCTTTTTTTCAATTTGTTTTATTTTGATACTTGTGGCTTGTCCGATCGCACTTTTACTTTCCCGAAACGTTTTAGATCGCGTGTAACTGCTCGTTAGTCCTGGCGAGAGCTGGGCAGGCAGTCCGCTAACCCCTTTGGTTCGCCTTAGGGGAAGGTGGGGCTATCACAGTTGGTATCAGAGCCTAGGTTTGAATTAGCCGGGATGTTATAGGAATGCCTGATTTGAGGATTTGTTGTTTATGGCCTTTAAGCTTACATTTATGGTTCATTGTTCTTGTGGTGTAGGATGGCCGGACAGGGTGACTCTAGTGCTAGTCCTTCGGGAGTGAGACCTCGCAGAGCACTCCCCGTGATCCCATATCAGATACGGCCGGGAGGGGCTGTTATTCGTTGGAGCCCGTCTAACCGTCTTCGACGGTGCGCGTGTAAAGAGAAGTATGCCTATCCGAACGATCTCGTGTTTGCTCTGGACAAGGAGCGTAAGGTGTTGGCTAGAGAGAATGCTCGACTTGAGGTTGAGGCGATCCAGGATAGGGCGACCAACGAGAAGCAAGCTGCACGTATTAAAGAGCTAGAATACGACGTGCTTGAGGTCGAGGATAGGGTTGACGACCTCTGCGCTCAACTGAGGGAGGCACGAGAGCGTGAGATTAAGCGAGCTCGTAAGGTCAGGGGTCGCGCTGAGTCGATCCTTAATCTTTGTGACGACGGCCTTGAGGAGTATAGCGATGAGGCTTCGTGTGCGGGGGCCGAGGCTGGGGAGGAGTCTACCCCGTCGCCTGGGTCCCAGAGCCCGGCAACGGACTAGGCCTTGACTTCTAGGCTTCTTTTGGATAGTTTGGTGGTTTTTGGATGTACATAGGGTTAGGGATAGCGCCTTAGCTAGTCGTTTTGGTTGTTGGACTAGCTACGTGTAAATTTCTTTTGATAAGGCCAATCCTCGGGGGATCGTTTATGTTTGTTGCTGACTTGCCTGTACTTGACTCGACTGATTGTATATATGTGTGTGGCTTGATCTTGCTTGGCTTGTATATATATGTTTGTGCCCATGTTTGGAATGTATAAATATGTGTTATTGTGCAAGTTTCGCGTGTTACTTACATGCATTGTTACTACTTTGGTTTAGTACTCTTGCCTAGACCAAGTAAAACTTATGGAAGGTACTCGGAGTGGTCGGGGACGTGGGCGCGGAACTAGACAACCCACACCGGTTAGGGGTACGGGGGAAACCTCGACTGGACCCGATCCTGAACCCCAAGCCGACCCTAATGTGCAGATAGCTGCTGCTATGCAGCAAATGACAAACCTGCTAGCACAAGTAGTGCAGCAACAAGCCCAGAACCCAAACCCTAACCTTGGAAACCCCGAAAACACTGGCCATCATATCGAGAGCGAAGATAGAGCTCTCGAACGTTTTCAAAAGTTTGCCCCGCCGAAGTTTATTGGGGGACCCGACCCGGACATTGCCGAGAGATGGCTTGAAAAGATGGTTGATATATTCGCAGCCCTACACTACCCTGACGAACGGCAGGTGACTTTTGCCGTGTTCCAGCTTGAGGGGGCGGCACGTTCCTGGTGGAACGTAATCCGACAGAAATGGGAAAGGGAGCAGACGCCCAGGACTTGGGTAAACTTCATTCGAGAGTTTAATGCGAAGTTTTTCCCTCCTCTAGTCCAGGAGAGGAAGGAGGACGAGTTTATTAGGCTCCGCCAAGGGACTCAAACTGTGGCGGAATATGAGAGTCAATTCACCCGCTTGTCCAAGTTTGCGCCTGAGTTAATCATGACTGAACAACGACTGATTCGGCGCTTTATTCAGGGTTTGAATGTTGAGATTCAGAAAGACCTCGCGGTGGCTCAAATCACTGCGTTTAGCGAGGTTGTAGAAAAGGCCCAACGAGTTGAAAGTGCACGGTTGCAGGTCCGGAACTTCCAGGCGAAGAAGCGTGGCTTTCCTGGGAGTAGTTCTGGACAGGGTGAGAAGAGCACTCCCTCTAAATTTGGACGCGGAATGGGAGGTGGTCGACAATCTGGTGCAGGTAGAGGGACTCCATTCAGGGGTGGCCAAGCTGGGCGAGGACCAAGGGGAAATGCTCAGAGTGGCTCGGATTCAGCACCTCGCGGTCCCTGCGCGCATTGCGGGAAGCCAAACCACACCGAAGATAACTGCTGGAGGAAACAAGGTAAATGTCTGCGATGTGGAAGCGCGG